>NW_027444217.1:0-27043 GCF_048569485.1 Anomaloglossus baeobatrachus
GGACGAGAGCGGGGAGCACGGTACATAGCGTACTGGAAATAACCACTACAGGGGTCACACCCGGGAATAGTCTGCAGGACGGGAGCGGAGAGCACGGTACATAGCGTACCGGAAATAACCACTACAGGGGTCACACCCGGGAATAGTCTGCAGGACGAGAGCGGGGAGCACGGTACATAGCGTACCGGGAGTACTCCAGCCAGTGCCGGAAATACCCACTACAGGGGGGGGGTCACACCGGGAATAGTCTGCAGGACGAGAGCGGGGAGCACGGTACATAGCGTACTGGAAATACCCACTACAGGGGGTCACTCCGGGAATAGTATGCAGGACGAGAGCGGGGAGCACGGTACATAGCGTACCGGAAATAACCACTACAGGGGGTCACTCTGGGAATAGTCTGCAGGACGAGAGCGGGGAGCACGGTACATAGTGTACCGGAAATACCCACTACAGGGGGTCACTCCGGGAATAGTCTGCAGGACGAGAGCGGGGAGCACGGTACATAGCGTACTGGAAATACCCACTACAGGGGTCACACCCGGGAATAGTCTGCAGGACGAGAGCGGGGAGCACGGTACATAGCGTACTGGAAATACCCACTACAGGGGTCACACTGGGAATAGTCTGCAGGACGAGAGCGGGGAGCACGGTACATAGCGTACTGGAAATACCCACTACAGGGGTCACACCGGGAATAGTCTGCAGGACGAGAGCGGGGAGCACGGTACATAGTGTACCGGAAATACCCACTACAGGGGTCACACCGGGAATAGTCTGCAGGACGAGAGCGGGGAGCACGGTACATAGCGTACCGGAAATACCCACTACAGGGGGTCACTCTGGGAATAGTCTGCAGGACGAGAGCGGGGAGCACGGTACATAGCGTACTGGAAATACCCACTACAGGGGGGTCACTCCGGGAATAGTCTGCAGGACGAGAGCGGGGAGCACGGTACATAGCGTACCGGAAATACCCACTACAGGGGGTCACTCCGGGAATAGTCTGCAGGACGAGAGCGGGGAGCACGGTACATAGCGTACCGGAAATACCCACTACAGGGGGTCACTCCGGGAATAGTCTGCAGGACGAGAGCGGGGAGCACGGTACATAGCGTACCGGAAATAACCACTACAGGGGGTCACTCCGGGAATAGTCTGCAGGACGAGAGCGGGGAGCACGGTACATAGCGTACCGGAAATAACTACCCAGAGTCTGAGGGGTAACACCCAAAATCAGTGTGTGGGTGGTTGCTGCTCCTCTTTTAGACCCCTCTGTCCTCCTCCTGACCCCCTCCTTCCTCCTCCAGACCCCCCTCCGTCCTCCTCCAGACCCCCTCCGTCCTCCTCCAGACCTCCTCCGTCCTCCTCCAGACCTCCTCCAGACCCCCCTCCGACCTCCTCCAGACCCCCTCTGTCCTCCTCCAGACCCCCTCTGTCCTCCTCCAGACCCCCTCTGTCCTCCTCCAGACCCCCTCTGTCCTCCTCCAGACCCCCTCTGTCCTCCTCCAGACCCCCTCTGTCCTCCTCCAGACCCCCTCTGTCCTCCTCCAGACCCCCTCTGTCCTCCTCCAGACCCCCTCTGTCCTCCTCCAGACCCCCTCCGTCCTCCTCCAGACCCCCCTCCGTCCTCCTCCAGACCCCCCTCCGTCATCCTCCAGACCCCCCTCCGTCATCCTCCAGACCCCCCTCCGTCATCCTCCAGACCCCCCTCCGTCATCCTCCAGACCCCCCTCCGTCCTCCTCCAGACCCCCCTCCGTCCTCCTCCAGACCCCCCTCCGTCCTCCTCCAGACCCCCCTCCGTCCTCCTCCAGACCCCCTCCGTCCTCCTCCAGACCCCCTCCGTCCTCCTCCAGACCCCCTCCGTCCTCCTCCAGACCCCCTCCGTCCTCCTCCAGACCCACTCCATCATCCTCCAGACCCCCTCTATCATCCTCCAGTCCAGACCCCCTCTATCATCCTCCAGACCCCCTCTATCATGCTCCAGACCCCCTCTATCATCCTCCAGACCCCCTCTGTCCTCCTCCAGACCCCCTCTGTCCTCCTCCAGACCCCCTCTGTCCTCCTCCAGACCCCCTCTGTCCTCCAGACCCCCTCTGTCCTCCTCCAGACCCCCTCTATCATGCTCCAGACCCCCCTCCGTCCTCCTCCAGACCCCCTCTATCATGCTCCAGACCCCCCTCCGTCCTCCTCCAGACCCCCCTCTGTCCTCCTCCAGACCCCTGTATAATACATGAACGGTCACATGTAAATCCGGCCTCATTAGTGGATAGATCTGCATTCCTCAGCGTGACTGGATCCTTTATAAAGCACAGCGCGGCCCTGCACGATCCCGGAGCCGCTGATCACCGGAGGAAGACGCTGATAGGAAAGAAACGCAGCACATGGAGCATTACACGCCAGACTGCGCTTCCCTCTGCACGCTCCACCGCCATCCACTGCTGAATAATAGATCCGCTCATCCCAGGAACCAAGCAAAGCCGACATCACAAAGTCCTGACACAGGACCGCGTACATCCGCAGGCATGGACAATGTGCGGGACCCCCAGGAGGGGATGTGGGAGGGGCTTCTGATGTATACACAGCTTGGGTTCTTTTGCTGTGAACTTGTCTGTAATATTCACAGTGGGGTAATGTAATGCCGCTGCCCGAACCCCATATATACAGGTCGCCCGTCCCTGTACAGACCGCCCGTCCCTGCCTCGTGTCTGTACAGACCGCCCGTCCCCTCCTCGTCCCCGCACAGACCGCTCGCCCCCTCATCGTTCCTTAACAGACCGCCCGTCCCCTCCACGTCCCCGTACAGAGCGCCCGTCCCCTCCTCGTCCCCGTACAGACCGCCCGTCCCCTCCTCGTCCCCGTACAGAGCGCCCGTCCCCTCCTCGTCCCCGTACAGGCCACTCTTCTCTCTCCATCGTCCCAGTACAGGCCGCTCTTCTCCCTCCATAGTCCCTGTACAGGCCGCTCTTCTCCCTCCATCGTCCCTGTACAGGCCGCTCTTCTCCCTCCATCGTCCCTGTACAGGCCGCTCTTCTCCCTCCATCGTCCCTGTACAGGCCGCTCTTCTCCCTCCATCGTCCCTGTACAGGCCGCTCTTCTCCCTCCATCGTCCCTGTACAGGCCGCTCTTCTCCCTCCATCGTCCCTGTACAGGCCGCCCTTCTCCCTCCATCGTCCCTGTACAGGCCGCCCTTCTCCTTCCATCGTCCCTGTACAGGCCGCTCTTCTGCCTCCATTGTCCCTGTACAGGCCGCTCTTCTCCCTCCATCGTCCCTGTACAGGCCGCTCTTCTCCCTCCATCGTCCCTGTACAGGCCGCCCTTCTCCCTCCATCGTCCCTGTACAGGCCGCTCTTCTCCTTCCATCGTCCCTGTACAGGCCGCTCTTCTGCCTCCATTGTCCCTGTACAGGCCGCTCTTCTCCTTCCATCGTCCCTGTACAGGCCGCTCTTCTGCCTCCATTGTCCCTGTACAGGCCACTCTTCTCCTTCCATCGTCCCTGTACAGGCCGCTCTTCTGCCTCCATTGTCCCTGTACAGGCCGCTCTTCTCCTTCCATCGTCCCTGTACAGGCCGCTCTTCTGCCTCCATTGTCCCTGTACAGGCCGCTCTTCTCCTTCCATCGTCCCTGTACAGGCCGCTCTTCTGCCTCCATTGTCCCTGTACAGGCCACTCTTCTCCTTCCATCGTCCCTGTACAGGCCGCTCTTCTGCCTCCATTGTCCCTGTACAGGCCGCTCTTCTCCTTCCATCGTCCCTGTACAGGCCGCTCTTCTCCCTCCATCGTCCCTGTACAGGCCGCACTTCTCCCTCCATCGTCTCTGTACAGGCCGCACTTCTCCCTCCATCGTCTCTGTACAGGCCGCACTTCTCCCTCCATCGTCCCTGTACAGGCCGCTCTTCTCCCTCCATCGTCCCTGTACAGGCCGCTCTTCTCCCTCCATCGTCCCTGTACAGGCCGCTCTTCTCCCTCCATCGTCCCTGTACAGGCCGCTCTTCTCCCTCCATCGCTTCTGCCTCCAGTCTGTCGCCGACTGGGGGGGGGCCGGGGGGCGGGGGGGGGGCGTCCTCTTCCATCGTCCCTGTACAGAAGGCCGCTCTTCTCCCTCCATCGTCCCTGTACAGGCCGCTCTTCTCCCTCCATCGTCCTGTACAGGCCGCTCTTCTCCCTCCATCGTCCCAGTACAGGCCGCTCTTCTCCCTCCATCGTCCCTGTACAGGCCGCTCTTCTCCCTCCATCGTCCCTGTACAGGCCGCTCTTCTCCCTCCATCGTCCCTGTACAGGCCGCTCTTCTCCCTCCATCGTCCCAGTACAGGCCGCTCTTCTCCCTCCATCGTCCCTGTACAGGCCGCTCTTCTCCCTCCATCGTCCCTGTACAGGCCGCTCTTCTCCCTCCATAGTCTCTGTACAGGCCGCTCTTCTCCCTCCATCGTCCCTGTACAGGCCGCTCTTCTCCCTCCATCGTCCCTATACAGGCCGCTCTTCTCCCTCCATCGTCCCTGTACAGGCCGCTCTTCTCCCTCCATCGTCCCTGTACAGGCCGCTCTTCTCCCCCCATCGTCCCTGTACAGGCCGCTCTTCTCCCTCCATCGTCCCTGTACAGGCCGCTCTTCTCCCTCCATCGTCCCTGTACAGGCCGCTCTTCTCCCTCCATCGTCCCTGTACAGGCCGCTCTTCTCCCTCCATCGTCCCTGTACAGGCCGCTCTTCTCCCCCCATCGTCCCTGTACAGGCAGTCTTCTCCCCCCATCGTCCCTGTACAGGCCGCTCTTCTCCCTCCATCGTCCCTGTACAGGCCGCTCTTCTCCTTCCATCGTCCCTGTACAGGCCGCTCTTCTCCCTCCATCGTCCCTGTACAGGCCGCACTTCTCCCTCCATCGTCTCTGTACAGGCCGCACTTCTCCCTCCATCGTCCCTGTACAGGCCGCCCTTCTCCCTCCATAGTCCCTGTACAGGCCGCTCTTCTCCCCCCATCGTCCCTGTACAGGCCGCACTTCTCCCTCCATCGTCCCTGTACAGGCCGCACTTCTCCCTCCATCGTCCCTGTACAGGCCGCCGCCCTTCTCCCTCCATCGTCCCTGTACAGGCCGCACTTCTCCCTCCATCGTCTCTGTACAGGCCGCACTTCTCCCTCCATCGTCCCTGTACAGGCCGCACTTCTCCCTCCATCGTCTCTGTACAGGCCGCACTTCTCCCTCCATCGTCCCTGTACAGGCCGCCCTTCTCCCTCCATCGTCCCTGTACAGGCCGCCCTTCTCCCTCCATAGTCCCTGTACAGGCCGCTCTTCTCCCTCCATCGTCTCTGTACAGGCCGCTCTTCTCCCTCCATCGTCCCTGTACAGGCCGCCCTTCTCCCCCCATCGTCCCTGTACAGGCCGCTCTTCTCCCTCCATCGTCCCTGTACAGGCCGCTCTTCTCCCTCCATCGTCTCTGTACAGGCCGCACTTCTCCCTCCATCGCCCCTGTACAGACCGCCCGTCCCCGCCTCGTGTCTGTACAGGTCGCCCGTCCCAGCCTCGTGTCTGTACAGACCGCCCGTCCCCTCCTCGTCCCTGTACAGGCCGCTCTTCTCCCTCCATCGTCCCTGTACAGGCCGCTCTTCTCCCTCCATCGTCTCTGTACAGGCCGCACTTCTCCCTCCATCGTCCCTGTACAGGCCGCTCTTCTCCCTCCATCGTCCCTGTACAGGCCGCTCTTCTCCCTCCATCGTCTCTGTACAGGCCGCTCTTCTCCCTCCATCGTCTCTGTACAGGCCGCACTTCTCCTTCCATCGTCCCTGTACAGGCCGCTCTTCTCCCTCCATCGTCTCTGTACAGGCCGCTCTTCTCCCTCCATCGTCTCTGTACAGGCCGCACTTCTCCTTCCATCGTCCCTGTACGGGCCGCTCTTCTCCCTCCATCGTCCCTGTACAGGCCGCTCTTCTCCCTCCATCGTCCCTGTACAGGCCGCTCTTCTCCCTCCATCGTCCCTGTACAGGCCGCTCTTCTCCCTCCATCGTCCCTGTACAGGCCGCTCTTCTCCCTCCATCGTCCCTGTACAGGCCGCTCTTCTCCCTCCATCGTCCCTGTACAGGCCGCCCTTCTCCCCCTATCGTCCCTGTACAGGCCGCTCTTCTCCTTCCATCGTCCCTGTACAGGCCGCTCTTCTCCCTCCATCGTCCCTGTACAGGCCGCTCTTCTCCCTCCATCGTCCCTGTACAGGCCGCTCTTCTCCCTCCATCGTCCCTGTACAGGCCGCTCTTCTCCTTCCATCGTCCCTGTACAGGCCGCCCTTCTCC
Source organism: Anomaloglossus baeobatrachus (assembly GCF_048569485.1). Taxonomy (NCBI): domain Eukaryota; kingdom Metazoa; phylum Chordata; class Amphibia; order Anura; family Aromobatidae; genus Anomaloglossus; species Anomaloglossus baeobatrachus. Next base: position 6,274 of record NW_027444217.1, read on the forward strand.
CTCCATCGTCCCTGTACAGGCCGCTCTTCTCCTTCCATCGTCCCTGTACAGGCCGCTCTTCTCCCTCCATTGTCCCTGTACAGGCCGCACTTCTCCTTCCATCGTCCCTGTACAGGCCGCTCTTCTCCCCCCATCGTCCCTGTACAGGCCGCTCTTCTCCCCCCATCGTCCCTGTACAGGCCGCTCTTCTCCCCCCATCGTCCCTGTACAGGCCGCTCTTCTCCCTCCATCGTCCCTGTACAGGCCGCTCTTCTCCCTCCATCGTCCCTGTACAGGCCGCTCTTCTCCCTCCATCGTCCCTGTACAGGCCGCTCTTCTCCTTCCATCGTCCCTGTACAGGCCGCACTTCTCCCTCCATCGTCTCTGTACAGGCCGCTCTTCTCCCTCCATCGTCCCTGTACAGGCCGCTCTTCTCCTTCCATCGTCCCTGTACAGGCCGCTCTTCTCCCTCCATCGTCTCTGTACAGGCCGCTCTTCTCCCCCCATCGTCCCTGTACAGGCCGCTCTTCTCCTTCCATCGTCCCTGTACAGGCCGCTCTTCTCCTTCCATCGTCCCAGTAAAGGCCGCACTTCTCCCTCCATCGTCCCTGTACAGGCCGCACTTCTCCCTCCATCGTCTCTGTACAGGCCGCACTTCTCCCTCCATCGTCCCTGTACAGGCCGCACTTCTCCCTCCATCGTCCCTGTACAGGCCGCCCTTCTCCCTCCATCGTCCCTGTACAGGCCGCCCTTCTCCCTCCATAGTCCCTGTACAGGCCGCTCTTCTCCCTCCATCGTCTCTGTACAGGCCGCTCTTCTCCCCCCATCGTCCCTGTACAGGCCGCTCTTCTCCATTCATCGTCCCTGTACAGGCCGCCCTTCTCCCTCCATCGTCCCTGTACAGGCCGCACTTCTCCCTCCATCGTCCCTGTACAGGCCGCACTTCTCCCTCCATCGTCTCTGTACAGGCCGCTCTTCTCCCCCCATCGTCCCTGTACAGGCCGCTCTTCTCCCTCCATCGTCCCTGTACAGGCCGCTCTTCTTCCATCGTCCCTGTACAGGCCGCTCTTTTCCTTCCATCGTCTCTGTACAGGCCGCACTTCTCCCTCCATCGTCCCTGTACAGGCCGCACTTCTCCCTCCATCGTCCCTGTACAGGCCGCACTTCTCCCTCCATCGTCCCTGTACAGGCCGCTCTTCTCCCTCCATCGTCCCTGTACAGGCCGCTCTTCTCCTTCCATCGTCCCTGTACAGGCCGCACTTCTCCCTCCATCGTCCCTGTACAGGCCGCACTTCTCCCTCCATCGTCCCTGTACAGGCCGCACTTCTCCCTCCATCGTCCCTGTACAGGCCGCTCTTCTCCCTCCATCGTCCCTGTACAGGCCGCTCTTCTCCCTCCATCGTCCCTGTACAGGCCGCCCTTCTCCCTCCATGGTCCCTGTACAGGCCGCTCTTCTTCCATCGTCCCTGTACAGGCCGCTCTTCTCCTTCCATCGTCTCTGTACAGGCCGCTCTTCTCCCTCCATCGTCTCTGTACAGGCCGCTCTTCTCCCTCCATCGTCCCTGTACAGGCCGCTCTTCTCCCTCCATCGTCCCTGTACAGGCCGCTCTTCTCCCTCCATCGTCCCTGTACAGGCCGCTCTTCTCCCTCCATCGTCCCTGTACAGGCCGCTCTTCTCCTTCCATCGTCCCTGTACAGGCCACTCTTCTCCCTCCATCGTCCCTGTACAGGCCGCTCTTCTCCCTCCATCGTCCCTGTACAGGCCACTCTTCTCCTTCCATCGTCCCTGTACAGGCCGCTCTTCTCCTTCCATCGTCCCTGTACAGGCCGCCCTTCTCCCTCCATAGTCCCTGTACAGGCCGCTCTTCTTCCATCGTCCCTGTACAGGCCGCTCTTCTCCTTCCATCGTCTCTGTACAGGCCGCACTTCTCCCTCCATCGTCCCTGTACAGGCCGCACTTCTCCCTCCATCGTCCCTGTACAGGCCGCACTTCTCCCTCCATCGTCCCTGTACAGGCCGCTCTTCTCCCTCCATCGTCCCTGTACAGGCCGCACTTCTCCCTCCATCGTCCCTGTACAGGCCGCTCTTCTCCCTCCATCGTCCCTGTACAGGCCGCTCTTCTCCCTCCATAGTCCCTGTACAGGCCGCTCTTCTTCCATCGTCCCTGTACAGGCCGCTCTTCTCCTTCCATCGTCTCTGTACAGGCCGCACTTCTCCCTCCATCGTCCCTGTACAGGCCGCTCTTCTCCCTCCATCGTCCCTGTACAGGCCGCACTTCTCCCTCCATCGTCCCTGTACAGGCCGCTCTTCTCCCTCCATCGTCCCTGTACAGGCCGCACTTCTCCCTCCATCGTCCCTGTACAGGCCGCACTTCTCCCTCCATCGTCCCTGTACAGGCCGCTCTTCTCCCTCCATCGTCCCTGTACAGGCCGCACTTCTCCCTCCATCGTCCCTGTACAGGCCGCTCTTCTCCCTCCATAGTCCCTGTACAGGCCGCACTTCTCCCTCCATCGTCCCTGTACAGGCCGCTCTTCTCCTTCCATCGTCCCTGTACAGGCCGCTCTTCTTCCATCGTCCCTGTACAGGCCGCTCTTCTCCTTCCATCGTCTCTGTACAGGCCGCACTTCTCCCTCCATCGTCCCTGTACAGGCCGCTCTTCTCCCTCCATCGTCCCTGTACAGGCCGCACTTCTCCCTCCATCGTCCCTGTACAGGCCGCACTTCTCCCTCCATCGTCCCTGTACAGGCCGCACTTCTCCCTCCATCGTCCCTGTACAGGCCGCCCTTCTCCCTCCATCGTCCCTGTACAGGCCGCTCTTCTCCCTCCATCGTCTCTGTACAGGCCGCTCTTCTCCCTCCATCGTCCCAGTACAGGCCGCCCGTCCATTCCTCTCCCCCCATTGTCCCTGTACGGCTTCAGGTTTCCTGCACACAGGTGATGGTTGGACCATAAATTTCCATTAAGCAAATCTACCCTGAACAAGATCAGTCCCATGCAAATAGTGTGAAGGTTCGGACTGTGACCCTGGAGACAGGCGGCAGCTGGTGGAGGAGACGCGGGTTACCTACTATTCACACTCGCTATCCTCACAACGAGTGCGGTCTAATACTCGCGTATTCATTCCAAATAGCGCGTGCAATGCAAGTCACTGGAGAATACTCACAATGTAATGCGTAGCCCGAGTGCCGCACTGATCAGGCGAGTAGCGAATAATTAGATACACGCTCAACTCTAGTTATACAGTGTATCATATAGAGCCCACATAATACTGCTACATGGTGAATAACACTGCTATACAGTACGTCCACCCATATCCTGTATACACCGCACCTATATACAGTGTGTGCACCCATATCCTGTATACACCGCACCTATATACAGTGTGCGCACCCATATCCTGTATACACCGCACCTATATACAGTGTGCGCACCCATATCCTGTATACACCGCACCTATATACAGTGTGTCCACCCATATCCTGTATACACCGCACCTATATACAATGTGTCCACCCATATCCTGTATACACCGCACCTATATACAGTGTGTCCACCCATATCCTGTATACACCACACCTATATACAGTGTGCGCACCCATATCCTGTATACACCGCACCTATATACAGTGTGTGCACCCATATCCTGTATACATCGCACCTATATACAGTGTGTCCACCCATATCCTGTATACACCGCACCTATATACAGTGCGTCCACCCATATCCTGTATACACCGCACCTATATACAGTGTGTGCACCCATATCCTGTATACACCGCACCTATATACAGTGTGCGCACCCATATCCTGTATACACCGCACCTATATACAGCGTGTGCACCCATATCCTGTATACACCGCACCTATATACAGCGTGCGCACCCATATCCTGTATACACCGCACCTATATACAGTGTGTCCACCCATATCCTGTATACACCGCACCTATATACAGTGTGTCCACCCATATCCTGTATACACCGCACCTATATACAGTGTGTCCACCCATACCCTGTATACACCGCACCTATATACAGTGTGTCCACCCATATCCTGTATACACCGCACCTATATACAGCGTGTCCGCCCATATCCTGTATACACCGCACCTATATACAGTGTGTCCGCCCATATCCTGTATACACCGCACCTATATACAGCGTGTCCACCCATATCCTGTATACACCGCACCTATATACAATGTGTCCACCCATATCCTGTATACACCGCACCTATATACAGTGGGTCCACCCATATCCTGTATACACCGCACCTATATACAGTGTGTCCACCCATATCCTGTATACACCGCACCTATATACAGTGTGTCTACCCATATGCTGTATACACCGCACCTATATACAGCGTGTCCACCCGTATCCTGTATACACCGCACCTATATACAGTGTGTCCACCCATATCCTGTATACACCGCACCTATATACAGTGTGTCCACCCATATCCTGTATACACCGCACCTATATACAGTGTGTCTACCCATATGCTGTATACACCGCACCTATATACAGCGTGTCCACCCGTATCCTGTATACACCGCACCTATATACAGTGTGTCCACCCATATCCTGTATACACCGCACCTATATACAGCGTGTCCACCCATGTCCTGTCCACCTCCAGTAACCTGAGAACGGCGGCAGCTATAGGCATAGAAGTGGTGTCTAGGTATAGTAAAGTAGCCATGCACTACGCAATGAAACCACCTATAGCGCCACCTGGTGGAAAACAACGGAGTTAGCATTTTTATCTCGAAAATGGAACGAGAGAGAGAAAAAAAGTGAATTACAAACGTTTTGGGCCTCATCAATTCAATACGAGTCCACACCTTGCACAGAAATGCTGTGATTAGAAGGTGTAACCCTCACAAGGCTGCGGACGTGAAGCGACACCTCATGGAGGCCTCCTACAAGTCATTGGGAATGGAGGCTGTGTGGCCTCCGCTCACCTGACCCGACCCCATTGCACTTCTTTCTGTGAGGTCACATCACACAGCAGCGACCCCTCCCCCAACATTGCAGGACCACGACCACGTATCACAGATGTGTGCAAACGTGTCACCACCATATTGCACAGCGTGCAGCCAGATACAGTATGCTGTGCAGAGGCCAGATGTGCATTGCAGCAAGATACAGTATGCTGTGCAGAGGCCAGATGTGCATTGCAGCAAGATACAGTATGCTGTGCAGAGGCCAGATGTGCATTGCAGCAAGATACAGTATGCTGTGCAGAGGCCAGATGTGCATTGCAGCAAGATACAGTATGCTGTGCAGAGGCCAGATGTGCATTGCAGCCAGATACAGTATGCTGTGCAGAGGCCAGATGTGCATTGCAGCCAGATACAGTATGCTGTGCAGAGGCCAGATGTGCATTGCAGCCAGATACAGTATGCTGTGCAGAGGCCAGATGTGCATTGCAGCAAGATACAGTATGCTGTGCAGAGTCCAGATGTGCATTGCAGCAAGATACAGTATGCTGTGCAGAGTCCAGATGTGCATTGCAGCAAGATACAGTATGCTGTGCAGAGGCCAGATGTGCATTGCAGCCAGATACAGTATGCTGTGCAGAGGCCAGATGTGCATTGCAGCAAGATACAGTATGCTGTGCAGAGTCCAGATGTGCATTGCAGCAAGATACAGTATGCTGTGCAGAGTCCAGATGTGCATTGCAGCCAGATACAGTATGCTGTGCAGAGGCCAGATGTGCATTGCAGCCAGATACAGTATGCTGTGCAGAGGCCAGATGTGCATTGCAGCAAGATACAGTATGCTGTGCAGAGCCCAGATGTGCATTGCAGCCAGATACAGTATGCTGTGCAGAGGCCAGATGTGCATTGCAGCAAGATACAGTATGCTGTGCAGAGTCCAGATGTGCATTACAGCAAGATACAGTATGCTGTGCAGAGTCCAGATGTGCATTGCAGCAAGATACAGTGTGCTGTGCAGAGTCCAGATGTGCATTGCAGCAAGATACAGTATGCTGTGCAGAGTCCAGATGTGCATTGCAGCAAGATACAGTATGCTGTGCAGAGTCCAGATGTGCATTGCAGCAAGATACAGTATGCTGTGCAGAGTCCAGATGTGCATTGCAGCCAGATACAGTATGCTGTGCAGAGGCCAGATGTGCATTGCAGCCAGATACAGTATGCTGTGCAGAGTCCAGATGTGCATTACAGCAAGATACAGTATGCTGTGCAGAGCCCAGATGTGCATTGCAGCCAGATACAGTATGCTGTGCAGAGGCCAGATGTGCATTGCAGCAAGATACAGTATGCTGTGCAGAGGCCAGATGTGCATTGCAGCAAGATACAGTATGCTATGCAGAGGCCAGATGTGCATTGCAGCAAGATACAGTATGCTGTGCAGAGGCCAGATGTGCATTGCAGCAAGATACAGTATGCTGTGCAGAGGCCAGATGTGCATTGCAGCAAGATACAGTATGCTGTGCAGAGTGCAGATGTGCATTACAGCAAGATACAGTATGCTGTGCAGAGGCCAGATGTGCATTACAGCCAGATACAGTATGCTGTGCAGAGGCCAGATGTGCATTGCAGCAAGATACAGTATGCTGTGCAGAGCCCAGATGTGAATTGCAGCCAGATACAGTATGCTGTGCAGAGGCCAGATGTGCATTGCAGCCAGATACAGTATGCTGTGCAGAAGCCAGATATGCATTGCAGCAAGATACAGTATACTGTGCAGAGGCCAGATGTGCATTGCAGCCAGATACAGTATGCTGTGCAGAGGCCAGATGTGCATTGCAGCCAGATACAGTATGCTGTGCAGAGCCCAGATGTGCATTGCAGCCAGATACAGTATGCTGTGCAGAGGCCAGATGTGCATTGCAGCTGACGGGGGACACTAATGGGCGCCATATGCGTGACCAGCATTCAATTCAATGTTTGGGGGAGGGGGGGTCATGGGTTTCATATAGTATTTCTGTGCAAGGTGTCGATTTGTATTGAATTGATGATGTCCTACAACTTTGTAATCCACTTTTTTTCTCTATCTCGTTCCGTTTTCGAAATAAAAATGCTAACTCCGTTGTTTTCCACCAGGTGGCGCTATAGGTGGTTTCATTGCATAGCGCATGGCTACTTTACTATACCTAGACACCACTTCTATGCCTATAGCTGCCGCCGTTCTGCAGTTAATGGCGGTGGACAGGATATAGGTGGACACACTGTATAGGGCTATAACAGTGCTATATAGAGATCAGATAATAGTGATATAGAGGAGGGCAACGGCGGGGTCCAGAGAAGGGGAATGGTGGAGATTGGAGGAGGGGGGCGGTGGAGTCTAATGGAGGGGGTTCAGAGGATTGTGCAGGGAGACAGAGGGACCTGGAGGAAACAGAGGAGTCTTGAAAAGAAAGAGTAGTTTATAGGTAGAGAGGATTCTGCAGCAGACACAGCAGGGGCCTGGAGGGGGAAGGAGATATTTCGCGGTGACTGAATACTCTATCTCACAATACAAGCGTTCATACCCATCCGAGCTTGGTCAATATACCGACACATGTGGGTTTTAAGCTCATGGTGTACAGTGAAAAAAAAAAAAAGAAAAAAAAAAAAAAAAAAGTCTACACACCCCTGAAAAAATCCCAGGCTTTTCTCATGTAAAAAAAAAAAAAAATCCTACAAAGAAGAATAATTTCAGAACTTTTTCCACCTTTATTGTCGCCCATAATCTGCACAAATCCATTGAGAGAAAAAAATAATAATTTTGAGGGGGTGAAAATACAATAATAAGGATGTAGAAGTGTTCACACCCTCTTATAATTGGGGTGTGATTGTGTTCAGAATCTGCCAATCACATTTCCCCCAAGTTAGACAGTATCAGCGCTAGGCCACCATCATTTACAGCGATTCTGATCAACCCGAGAGGAAGTGTATCTGTTCTAGGAGGATTTTCCTGACATTTTCTTGTCCATAAACAGCTGACAACACAGCAAAGGCTCTCACTGTGGAAAGGTTCAGGTATGTAAACAGCTGACAACACAGCAAAGGCTCTCACTGTGGAAAGGTTCAGGTATGTAAACAGCCGACAACACAGCAAGGGATCTCACTGTGGAAAGGTTCAGGTATGTAAACAGCTGACAACACAGCAAAGGATCTCACTGTGGAAAGGTTCAGGTATGTAAACAGCTGACAACACAGCAAAGGATCTCACTGTGGAAGATTCAGGTATGTAAACAGCTGACAACACAGCAAAGGCTCTCACTGTGGAAAGGTTCAGGTATGTAAACAGCCGACAACACAGCAAGGGATCTCACTGTGGAAAGGTTCAGGTATGTAAACAGCTGACAACACAGCAAAGGCTCTCACTGTGGAAAGGTTCAGGTATGTAAACAGCCGACAACACAGCAAGGGATCTCACTGTGGAAAGGTTCAGGTATGTAAACAGCTGACAACACAGCAAAGGATCTCACTGTGGAAAGGTTCAGGTATGTAAACAGCCGACAACACAGCAAGGGATCTCACTGTGGAAAGGTTCAGGTATGTAAACAGCTGACAACACAGCAAAGGATCTCACTGTGGAAAGGTTCAGGTATGTAAACAGCCGACAACACAGCAAGGGATCTCACTGTGGAAAGATTCAGGTATGTAAACAGCTGACAACACAGCAAAGGATCTCACTGTGGAAGATTCAGGTATGTAAACAGCTGACAACACAGCAAAGGCTCTCACTGTGGAAAGTGTCTGGTCTGTAAACAGCTGACAACACAGCAAAGGCTCTCACTGTGGAAAGTGTCTGATCTGTAAACAGCTGACAACACAGCAAAGGCTCTCACTGTGGAAAGTGTCTGACCTGTAAACAGCTGACAACACAGCAAAGGATCTCACTGTGGAAAGATTCAGGTATGTAAACAGCCGACAACACAGCAAAGGATCTCACTGTGGAAAGTGTCTGACCTGTAAACAGCTGACAACACAGCAAAGGATCTCACTGTGGAAAGTGTCTGATCTGTAAACAGCTGACAACACAGCAAAGGTTCTCACTGTGGAAAGTATCTGACCTGTAAACAGCCGACAACACAGCAAAGGATCTCACTGTGGAAAGTATCTGACCTGTAAACAGCTGACAACACAGCAAAGGATCTCACTGTGGAAAGTATCTGACCTGTAAACAGCTGACAACACAGCAAAGGATCTCACTGTGGAAAGTGTCTGATCTGTAAACAGCCGACAACACAGCAAAGGATCTCACTGTGGAAAGTGTCTGACCTGTAAACAGCTGACAACACAGCAAAGGCTCTCACTGTGGAAAGTGTCTGACCTGTAAACAGCCGACAACACAGCAAAGGATCTCACTGTGGAAAGTGTCTGGTCTGTAAACAGCTGACAACACAGCAAAGGCTCTCACTGTGGAAAGTTTCTGACCTGTAAACAGCTGACAACACAGCAAAGGATCTCACTGTGGAAAGTGTCTGATCTGTAAACAGCTGACAACACAGCAAAGGATCTCACTGTGGAAAGTGTCTGATCTGTAAACAGCTGACAACACAGCAAAGGGTCTCACTGTGGAAAGTGTCTGACCTGTAAACAGCGGACAACACAGCAAAGGATCTCACTGTGGAAAGATTCTGACCTGTAAACAGCTGACAACACAACAAAGGCTCTCACTGTGGAAAGATTCTGGTATGTAAACAGCTAACAACAAAGCAAAGGGTCTCACTGTGGTAAGATTCAGGTATGTAAACAGCTGATATCACAGCAAAGGGTCTCACTGTGGAAGATTCAGGTATGTAAACAGCTGACAACACAGCAAAGGATCTCACTGTGGAAGATTCAGGTATGTAAACATCTGACAACACAGCAAAGGGTCTCACTGTGGAAGATTCAGGTATGTAAACAGCTGACAACACAGCAAAGGGTCTCACTGTGGAAGATTCAGGTATGTAAACAGCTCACAACACAGCAAAGGGTCTCACTGTGGAAAGGTTCAGGTATGTAAACAGCTGACATCACAGCAAAGGATCTCACTGTGGAAGATTCAGGTATGTAAACAGCTGACAACACAGCAAAGGATCTCACTGTGGAAAGGTTCAGGTATGTAAACAGCTGACAACACAGCAAAGGATCTCACTGTGGAAAGTGTCTGATCTGTAAACAGCCGACAACACAGCAAAGGATCTCACTGTGGAAAGTGTCTGGTCTGTAAACAGCTGACAACACAGCAAAGGCTCTCACTGTGGAAAGTTTCTGACCTGTAAACAGCTGACAACACAGCAAAGGATCTCACTGTGGAAAGTGTCTGACCTGTAAACAGCCGACAACACAGCAAAGGATCTCACTGTGGAAAGATTCAGGTCTGTAAACAGCTGACAACACAGCAAAGGGTCTCACTGTGGAAAGATTCTGGTCTGTAAACAGCTAACAACAAAGCAAAGGGTCTCACTGTGGTAAGATTCAGGTATGTAAACAGCTGATATCACAGCAAAGGGTCTCACTGTGGAAGATTCAGGTATGTAAACAGCTGACAACACAGCAAAGGGTCTCACTGTGGAAGATTCAGGTATGTAAACAGCTGACAACACAGCAAAGGGTCTCACTGTGGAAGATTCAGGTATGTAAACAGCTCACAACACAGCAAAGGGTCTCACTGTGGAAAGGTTCAGGTATGTAAACAGCTGACATCACAGCAAAGGATCTCACTGTGGAAGATTCAGGTATGTAAACAGCTCACAACACAGCAAAGGGTCTCACTGTGGAAAGGTTCAGGTCTGTAAACAGCTGACAACACAGCAAAGGCTCTCCCTGTGGAAAGTTACCAGTCAGGGGAGAGGACAAAAACATTTCCCAGGCATTACATCTACCATGGACAATGTGAAGACGTCATCAAGGAGAGGCTGATATATATATTTGTCACAACAGTGACATTACCGAGAACTGGACGTCCCCCAGCAAATGATGAAATGACAAGAAGAACATTCGTAAAAAGGTAGGTCGCCAAGAGGTCGACAGCAACATTAAGGAGCTGCAGGAATTTCTAATTTCCGTATTCTCTATATTTCCGATCTGCATTGGATGGCAAGATGGAAGACTTCTTCTTACAAAGAAAAACCTCAAAGTCCGGCTATGTTGTACCAAAACCACCATCAAATATGTCAAAAGCATGAAACGTGACCAAGGTGGAACTTTCTGGCCATAATTCCAAAAGGTGCAAAGTCACCACTGTGGATCCCCAGAAGATCCCCCTCCCCACAGTGAGGCACGGTGGGGGCATCACTGAGCTTTTTGGTTGATTTTCAGCAGCCAGAACTGGGGGTTTTAGTCAAGGTGGAGGGAATTTAGCAACAAAACCTTCCGGCTGCCAATAAAAATCTGAAGATGAATTCCACCTCTCAGCGCCTCTGATGACTGCATGCACGGGCTCCCATAGATGGCGAGGGCATGCGTAATGTCAGTTACCGCTACTGATCCCGTTATCAGACACAGTAATGGCAGCGTGCAGTACACTGACTCTTGTGTGTGATTGATGCCGCCTGGAAAACACTAATTATCTCTGGTTAGGAGTTATCCTCCTCATCTCTGGTAATGAGCGCTCGCTGCACAGACCCGGGACTGTAATCATCAGCGCAGCGACTACAAGGAAGCCATCCGCTGATTGTGTCCCCGGGATCGCGGGGATCGGCTCATGGTTCACACACAACAGTTACCGTTCCTGACGAAGGGTCGGCCGGGCAGGTGACGAGGATCAACACACGGAGGAGATCTTTCATCATTCCTGGCTCGTTTTCCATATTGCTGAACCTTCTCATCAGATAAAGGTCAATCTCATGAGAGCGGTGGAGCCGGAGCGGCATGTGGAGCCGGAGTGGCCTGTGGAGCCGGAGTGGCCTGTGGCTCAGTATAATGGGCTGTAGAGCCGGAGCAGCCTGTGACTCAGTATAATGGGCTGTGGAGCCGGAGTGGCCTGTGACTCAGTATAATGGGCTGTGGAGCCGGAGTGGCCTGTGACTCAGTATAATGGGCTGTGGAGCCGGAGTGGCCTGTGGCTCAGTATAATGGGCTGTGGAGCCGGAGTGGCCTGTGACTCAGTATAATGGGCTGTGGAGCCGGAGTGGCCTGTGGCTCAGTATAATAGGCTGTAGAGCCGGAGTGGCCTGTGACTCAGTATAATGGGCTGTGGAGCCGGAGCGGCCTATGGCTCAGTATAATAGGCTGTGGAGCCGGAGCGGCCTGTGGCTCAGTATAATAGGCTGTGGAGCCGGAGTGGCCTGTGGCTCAGTATAATAGGCTGTGGAGCCGGAGTGGAGTGTGGCTCAGTATAATAGGCTGTGGAGCCGGAGTGGCCTGTGGCTCAGTATAATGGGTTGTGGAGCCGGAGCAGCCTGTGGCTCAGTATAATAGGCTGTGGAGCCGGAGCGGCCTGTGGCTCAGTATAATAGGCTGTGGAGCCGGAGCGGCCTGTGGCTCAGTATAATAGGCTGTGGAGCCGGAGTGGCCTGTGGCTCAGTATAATAGGCTGTGGAGCCGGAGTGGCCTGTGGCTCAGTATAATAGGTTGTGGAGCCGGAGTGGCCTGTGGCTCAGTATAATAGGCTGTGGAGCCGGAGCGGCCTGTGGCTCAGTATAATAGGCTGTGGAGCCGGAGTGGCCTGTGGCTCAGTATAATAGGCTGTGGAGCCGGAGTGGCCTGTGGCTCAGTATAATAGGCTGTAGAGCCGGAGCGGCCTGTGGCTCAGTATAATAGGTTGTGGAGCCGAAGTGGCCTGTGGCTCAGTATAATAGGCTGTGGAGCCAGAGTGGCCTGTGGCTCAGTATAATAGGCTGTGGAGCCGGAGTGGCCTGTAGCTCAGTATAATGGGCTGTGGAGCCGGCGTGGCCTGTGGCTCAGTATAATGGGCTGTGGAGCCGGAGTGGAGTGTGGCTCAGTATAATAGGCTGTGGAGCCGGAGTGGCCTGTGGCTCAGTATAATAGGCTGTGGAGCTGGAGTGGCCTGTGGCTCAGTATAATAGGCTGTGGAGCCGGAGTGGCCTGTGACTCAGTATAATGGGCTGTGGAGCCGGAGTGGCCTGTGGCTCAGTATAATGGGCTGTGGAGCCGGAGTGGCCTGTGGCTCAGTATAATAGGCTGTGGAGCCGGAGTGGCCTGTGGCTCAGTATAATGGGCTGTGGAGCCGGAGTGGCCTGTGGCTCAGTATAATAGGCTGTGGAGCCGGAGTGGCCTGTGACTCAGTATAATGGGCTTTGGAGCCGGAGTGGCCTGTGGCTCAGTATAATAGGCTGTGGAGCCGGAGTGGCCTGTGGCTCAGTATAATGGGCTGTGGAGCCGGAGTGGCCTGTGGCTCAGTATAATAGGCTGTAGAGCCGGAGTGGCCTGTGGCTCAGTATAATAGGCTGTGGAGCCGGAGTGGCCTGTGGCTCAGTATAATAGGCTGTGGAGCCGGAGTGGCCTGTGGCTCAGTATAATGGGCTGTAGAGCCGGAGCGGCCTGTGGCTCAGTATAATAGGCTGTGGAGCTGGACTGGCCTGTGGCTCAGTATAATGGGCTGTAGAGCCGGAGTGGCCTGTGGCTCAGTATAATGGGCTGTGGCATGTCACATGCATGAAGATGACTTCTGGGATGAAGGTTTCACTGGTATAAAAACATACAAATCTAGGAAAGGTCCTCCAGACTAATGTAGAAATGAGACGAGGACGTGTAAATGGTGACGCACCACCACGAATGGTCAATAGTCATCACCGAGCTCTATCATACAGTTAGGTCCAGAAATATTTGGACAGTGACACAAGTTTTGTTATTTTAGCTGTTTACAAAAACATGTTCAGAAATACAATTCTATATATAATATGGGCTGAAAGTGCACACTCCCAGCTGCAATATGAGAGTTTTCACATCCAAATCGGAGAAAGGGTTTAGCAATCATAGCTCTGTAATGCATAGCCTCCTCTTTTTCAAGGGACCAAAAGTAATTGGACAAGAGACTCTAAGGGCTGCAATTAACTCTGAAGGCGTCTCCCTCGTTAACCTGTAATCAATGAAGTAGTTAAAAGGTCTGGGGTTGATTACAGGTGTGTGGTTTTGCATTTGGAAGCTGTTGCTGTGACCAGACAACATGTAGTCTAAGGAACTCTCAATTGAGGTGAAGCAGAACATCCTGAGGCTGAAAAAAAAAGAAAAAATCCATCAGAGAGATAGCAGACATGCTTGGAGTAGCAAAATCAACAGTCGGGTACATTCTGAGAAAAAAGGAATTGACTGGTGAGCTTGGGAACTCAAAAGGCCTGGGCGTCCACGGATGACAACAGTGGTGGATGATCGCCGCATACTTTCTTTGGTGAAGAAGAACCCATTCACAACATCAACTGAAGTCCAGAACACTCTCAGTGAAGTAGGTGTATCTGTCTCTAAGTCACCAGTAAAGAGAAGACTCCATGAAAGTAAATACAAAGGGTTCACATCTAGATGCAAACCATTCATCAATTCCAAAAATAGACAGGCCAGAGTTAAATTTGCTGAAAAACACCTCATGAAGCCAGCTCAGTTCTGGAAAAGTATTCTATGGACAGATGAGACCAAGATCAACCTGTACCAGAATGATGGGAAGAAAAAAGTGTGGAGAAGAAAGGGAACGGCACATGATCCAAGGCACACCACATCCTCTGTAAAACATGGTGGAGGCAACGTGATGGCATGGGCATGCATGGCTTTCAATGGCACTGGGTCACTTGTGTTTATTGATGACATAACAGCAGACAAGAGTAGCCGGATGAATTCTGAAGTGTACCGGGATATACTTTCAGCCCAGATTCAGCCAAATGCCGCAAAGTTGATCGGACGGCGCTTCATAGTACAGATGGACAATGACCCCAAGCATACACCCAAAGCTACCCAGGAGTTCATGAGTGCAAAAAAGTGGAACATTCTGCAATGGCCAAGTCAATCACCAGATCTTAACCCAATTGAGCATGCATTTCACTTGCTCAAATCCAGACTTAAGACGGAAAGACCCACAAACAAGCAAGACCTGAAGGCTGCGGCTGTAAAGGCCTGGCAAAGCATTAAGAAGGAGGAAACCCAGCGTTTGGTGATGTCCATGGGTTCCAGACTTAAGGCAGTGATTGCCTCCAAAGGATTCGCAACAAAATATTGAAAATAAAAATATTTTGTTTGGGTTTGGTTTATTTGTCCAATTACTTTTGACCTCCTAAAATGTGGAGTGTTTGTAAAGAAATGTGACAATTCCTACAATTTCTATCAGATATTTTTGTTCAAACCTTCAAATTAAACGTTACAATCTGCACTTGAATTCTGTTGTAGAGGTTTCATTTCAAATCCAATGTGGTGGCATGCAGAGCCCAACTCGCGAAAACTGTGTCACTGTCCAAAGATTTCTGGACCTAACTGTATATTGATCACATACGAGACATTCACACTGACCGAGCTTAATACTGCAAAACCTACATACCAACCATAGACCATGACCCTAACGCTATAATCCACAAGGATCATTCCCACCATGGACCCTCACCTTCTGGACTTTCCAGGACATTCAGAATCACTATCACTGAGATAGGAGACACCAGTATCCATGAATCGTGACCCAGCTCTACATCATGGCTGACGCATCCACCACTGAGGTATGAGACACCAGTATCCATGAATCGTGACCCAGCTCTACATCATGGCTGACGCACCCACCACTGAGGTATGAGACACCAGTATCCATGAATCGTGACCCAGCTCTACATCATGGCTGACGCATCCACCACTGAGGTATGAGACACCAGTATCCATGAATCGTGACCCAGCTCTACATCATGGCTGACGCACCCACCACTGAGATAGGAGACACCAGTATCCATGAATCGTGACCCAGCTCTACATTTCATGGCTGATGCATCCACCACTGAGGTATGAGACACCAGTATCCATGAATCGTGACCCAGCTCTACATCATGGCTGACGTACCCACCACTGAGGTATGAGAGACACCCAGATCTAGATTTAATGGCTGATGTACCCAACACTGAGGTCTGAGACCAGTATCTATGGATTGTGACCCAGATCTACATTTCATGGCTGACGCACACAACACTGAGGTATGAGACACAAGTATCCATGGATTGTGACCCAGATCTACATTTCATGGCTGACGCACACAACACGGAGATATAAGACACCAGTATCCATGAATCATGACTAAGCTCTACATTTCATAGCTAACGTACCCACCACTGACGTATCAGACACCAGTATCCATGAATCGTGACCGAGATCTATATTTAAAGGCTGATGTAGTCAACACTGAGGTATGAGACACAAGTATCCATGGTTCAGGACCCAGTTCTCCAGTTCATGGCTGACGTACCCACCACTGATGTATGAGAGACACCAGTATCCATTGACTTCACGACTTCCATACTTCTTCTCGCTCTATATTCCATTACTTTTATACCCATCATATACCCACCTATCTTTACTTTTTATAACTTTGATGCCAACAATTAACCATTACTCAACCCTGTTCTTTCCATGACTTTTCCGGTCCCTATAGGTTATAACTAATCAATATACGTCTTGTAGCCATTACTCAAGAGCTAATTGTAACAATTCCATGACTATGCCTCATCCTGAGGGTTGGCGACCCCGACAGGCCCCACACCGGGATGAGAACCCCACTCGCTACATTCTGGTACTTGCATATGGATATCTCTAGGGCTGTATCCTATGGATTTCATACCCATCACTGGTGGTGTGTGTTCACAGTGGGGTCCTCCTGGGTCTCCTGCCATAGCGTTTCGTTCAGATGTGGCCAGATAGTTTTCGCTGACAATGAGGCCCCCTAAGGTGCAGAACGGCTTGAATTTCTTTAGAACTTGATTGGGGATTATCCACCACCCGGACTATCTTGCTTACAACCTTTCATCAATTGTTCTCTGCTTTCCACATCCAGGGAGATTAGCTACAGAGCCATGGGTTGTAAACTTCTTGATTGTGTTGTGCATTGTGGGTAAAGGAACATCAAGATCTCTGGAGATAGACTTGTAACCTTGAGATTATTAATATTTTTCAACAATTTTGTTTCTTTAGTCCTCAGACAGTTCTCTTCTTCTCTTTCTGCTCTACGTGTCACCACATTCATAGAGACCATTAATCATGGCCTCGCTCTAGATGCATCACACCCATGGTGACCATTGATCATGGCCTCGCTCTACTGGTCATCAAATTCATAGAGACCATTGTTCATGGCCTAGCTCTACGTGTCACCACATTCATGGCGACCATTGATCATGACCTAGCTCTACTTGTCATCACATCTATTTAGACCATTGACCATGTCCTAGCTCTATATGTCACTATATCCTTGGCAACTATTGATCATGGCCTAGCTCCATGTGCCACCACATTCATAGAGATCATTGAACATGGCCTATCTCTACGTGTCACCTTGTTTATAGACACCATTGATCATGGCCTAGCTCTACGTGACACCACAGTCAGACACCATTGATCATGGCCTAGCTCTACGTGACACCACAGTCATAGACACCATTGATCATGGCCTAGCTCTACGTGACACCACAGTCATAGACACCATTGATCATGACCTAGCTCTACGTGTTACAACATTCATGGCAACCATTGATTATGGTCCAGCTGTAAATGTCATCATGCTTATGGTGACCATTCATCTTGGCCTAGCTCTATATATCATCATATCCATGGAGACTATTGATCATGACCTAGTCCTGCATGTCATCACATCAATGGCAACCTTTCATCATGATATAGCTCTATATGACATCACATCTATGGTGACCATTGATCATGGGTCAGCTCTAAATGTAATCACATCCATTGCGACCATTAATCATGATATAGCTCTATACACCAACACATCCATTGCGACCATTAACCATGATGTAGCTCTATACACCAACACATCCATGGCGACCATTAATCATGATGTAGCTCTATACACCAACACATCCATGGCGACCATTAACCATGATGTAGCTCTGTATATCATCACATCCGTGGCAACCATTGATCATGACCTAACACTACTGGTCATCATATCCATGGTGGCCATTGATCACGGCCCAGCTCTACATGTCATCACATCTATGGAAACCATTGATCTAGCTCTACATATTAAAACATTCATAGAGATTATTAATCATGGTCTTGCTCTACATGTCTTCACGCTCATGGAGACCACTGACCATGTCCTAGCTCTATATGTCACTATATCCTTGGCAACCAGTGATCATGGCCTAGCTCTACGTGTCACCACATTCATAGAGACCATTGATCATGGCCTAGCTCTACAAGTCATCATGCTCATGGAGACCATTGATCATGGCCTAGCTCTACAAGTCATCATGCTCATGGAGACCATTGATCATGGCCTAGCTCTACAAGTCATCATGCTCATGGAGACCATTGATCATGGTCTAGCTCTACATCTCATCACACTCATGGAGACCATTGATCATGGCCTAGCTCTATGTGTCACCACAGTCATAGAGAGCATTGATCATGGTCTACCTCTACATCTCATTACGATCATAGAGACCATTGATCATGGCCTAGCTCTACAAGTCATCACGCTCATGGAGACCACTGATCATAATCTAGCTCTACATCTCATCACACTCATGGAGATCATTGATCATGGCCTAGCTCTACGTGTCACCACATTCATAGAGACCATAGATCATGGCCTTGCTCTACATCTCATCACGCTCATGGAAACCATAGATCAAGGCCTAGCTCTACATGTCAACATATTCATGGAGACCACTGATCACGGCCCAGCTCTATATATCATCACATTCATGGTGACCATTGATCATGATAGAGCTCTACATGTCATCACATCCATGGCCACTATTAAGACTTGGCTCTATCCTCAGGATATGCCATGAATGTTTCCCCTCTGGGACCGGCCTCGATATTGAGAACGGGCCCCATCCCTGAACCTCTTTTTACAGAAATATAAAGTTAACCTATAGGATGCTGACTGGGGCTTTGATAATAAGTAGATGCCCGATGATGACGGCCCGGTGTGTGACCAGCGGCGAAGCTTCCCTGATTATACAGGAGAATGACGCGCTCACCTGGATCTGTAATAACCGCGCTGTCATGTGACCCGCTCCCCATCCTCGGCTCGTTAGTCCTCAGTGTGCATGAGATGGAGGAAATACATATTAAAGTATGGTAATGTGAGTGTACCTGACCTGCGGGAGCCGGCGCACGGAGCGCAATATTTTACCCTGAAGTAAAATGAATTAACCGAGGATGTGATGAAAATTCAGAAGATGTGAGGAAGAGCGCAGGAATAACGGCGGATACACAGAGGACGGGGCCTGGGCTGCAGGAATAACGGCGGATACACAGAGGACGGGGCCTGGGCTGCAGCAATAACGGCGGATACACAGAGGACGGGGCCTGGGCTGCAGGAATAACGGCGGATACACAGAGGACGGGGCCTGGGCTGCAGGAATAACGGCGGATACACAGAGGACGGGGCCTGGGCTGCAGCAATAACGGCGGATACACAGAGGACGGGGCCTGGGCTGCAGGAATAACGGCGGATACACAGAGGACGGGGCCTGGGCTGCAGGAATAACGGCGGATACACAGAGGACGGGGCCTGGGCTGCAGGAATAACGGCGGATACACAGAGGACGGGGCCTGGGCTGCAGGAATAACGGCGGATACACAGAGGACGGGGCCTGGGCTGCAGGAATAACGGCGGATACACAGAGGACGGGGCCTGGGCTGCAGCAATAACGGCGGATACACAGAGGACGGGGCCTGGGCTGCAGGAATAACGGCGGATACACAGAGGACGGGGCCTGGGCTGCAGGAATAACGGCGGATACACAGAGGACGGGGCCTGGGCTGCAGGAATAACGGCGGATACACAGAGGACGGGGCCTGGGCTGCAGGAATAACGGCGGATACACAGAGGACGGGGCCTGGGCTGCAGCAATAATGGCGGATACACAGAGGACGGGGCCTGGGCTGCAGGAATAACGGCGGATACACAGAGGACGGGGCCTGGGCTGCAGGAATAACGGCGGATACACAGAGGACGGGGCCTGGGCTGCAGCAATAACGGCGGATACACAGAGGACGGGGCCTGGGCTGCAGGAATAACGGCGGATACACAGAGGACGGGGCCTGGGCTGCAGGAATAATGGCGGATACACAGAGGACGGGGCCTGAGCTGCAGGAATAACGGCGGATACACAGAGGACGGGGCCTGGGCTGCAGGAATAACGGCGGATACACAGAAGACGGGGCCTGGGCTTCAGGAATAACGGCGGATACACAGAAGACGGGGCCTGGGCTGCAGGAATAACGGCGGATACACAGAGGACGGGGCCTGGGCTGCAGGAATAACGGCGGATACACAGAGGACGGGGCCTGGGCTGCAGCAATAACGGCGGATACACAGAGGACGGGGCCTGGGCTGCAGGAATAACGGCGGATACACAGAGGACGGGGCCTGGGCTGCAGGAATAATGGCGGATACACAGAGGACGGGGCCTGAGCTGCAGGAATAACGGCGGATACACAGAGGACGGGGCCTGGGCTGCAGGAATAACGGCGGATACACAGAAGACGGGGCCTGGGCTTCAGGAATAATGGCGGATACACAGAGGACGGGGCCTGGGCTGCAGCAATAATGGCGGATACACAGAGGACCAACCATACATTTCTCGGACCCAACACCGGCTCCACGCTCCCGCACCATGATCCTGGGCCTGGGACCACTCTTGGGCCCACAGGGCTAGGGCCCAGCGCTGGCCT